>NC_057799.1:264108634-264113726 GCF_018294505.1 Triticum aestivum | reverse complement strand
CCTTGCAAACCCGCCCACAACCACCTCATGATTAAGGACTGGCACGGCGTCTGTGCTCGGGTCCGTCCCTGCAGTGTCGCTAAACCCAAGTGGCTGAGCTCTGGCTCGCGGGCCAGCTCCCGCGCACATCACCTCCCATGGTCCTTGGTGCCTTGTTCTCGCATGAGCTAGTAGGGGGTGGATAAGTGAGCGTGCGTGACCCGGTGCCTCGCCGCCATGGGAGCCGCGTGCTGGTTGTCTTTCTTCAGGACTTCCGCATGAGAAGACTGGGCACGGCGTCTGTGCTCGGGTCCATCCGTGCAGCATCGACAAACCCAACAGCTGAGCTCTGTCTGGCGTGCTGGCCCCGTTCACGTCACCTCCTAGGGTCGTAAGTGTTTGGCCTTCTCATGCAATAGCCTCAGGAGATTCACTCGGCGCAGGCTGCCTAACCATCTCGTAGGACCATCACAATTGTTCCGAATCAAATTCAGGCGCAACCCGCCTTGAGGTAGGGCCTTGTGAGTCCCGTGCTGGCTCACGAGTGCCCATACACACCTCATCTAGTCCTGCCGTGCAAGCCACGTGCCAGGACGGGGCTGTACATGCCCAGGAGTCTCCCCTCAGAGGGAGCTACCACCCACGCGCCAGTGGAAGCCCCATGCTCTGTGCTGGCGGACGACACGGCCGAGGAGCGGCTATGCCCGTGCAAGAGCGGAAGCACCATGCTCCGCACTGGTGAATAAACAACTGAGGGCAACCTAGTGGCTGCAGTAACCTCGGGACAAACACCAGGCTCGCCACTTAGCCTCACCGCGATGCTTCTCCCTCGGGAAGGCCATGCAAGGGGGCTGAGCATGGGGGCTACGCTCAGGTCGCGCCTGGAGTACGCCACCTGACCAGGTCCCTTGGACCTGGTCTTCTCGCGTCCCTCCTGAGCGAAAGCTCGGCGAGAAAAGGTCTGGAGGGCTGTTCGTACGTCAAGGGGAGCTCATGAGCATCACGACTCATGAGCCTCACTGGTCACATAGCCCCTCACCCCTTGGTCTCGTCCTGGTGATCCGGATGCCCCAATGGCGGTCGCGGTATGCGCGGGGCCTGGCCCTGCCGACGCAGAATGCTAAAAGCCACACCCACATCTCCTTCCTGAGGGCTATTCGTACGTCAAGGGGGACTCCTGAGCATCGCGACTAAGGAGCCTCACTGGTCACGTAGCCGCTCACCCCTTGGCCTCGTCCTGGTGATCTGGACGACCCAATGGTGGTTGAGGTATGCGCGGGGCCGGGCCCTGCCGACGCAGAACACTAAAGAAAACGGGAAGGAGATCACGGAACCCTAGCAAATTATTACAAAACATACTGTCTCTTAAAAGTTAAAAGCATAAGTTCTAACACCGCCTATGGTCCTCCTTCGCAACCTTGGACACCGCCGTCACCCGCCTGGGGAGGCCCGCCATCAACAACGTCGCCGCCGTCCTTGCCATCAGCCGCGGTCGCGGGGTCAACGCAAAGGAACTTCTGCAGCAGGGACTCCACCTGCTTCTTCACGGCCTCGGCGGCCACATCGTGGAGCTCAGGATCCATAGGTTCGATCAACGCACCAAGGTCGAAGCTGGGGTCCCGAAGATGGAGGTGGTTGAAGATGTGCGTCGCGGCCGAGGTAAAAACATGTGAGCCTCTCCCTCCACCATGGGGCCCACTCCGACGACGATGCCCTCGAGCACCGCGGCAAGCATGGGGAGCAGCCCGGCGGGGCCTTCCTCCGGAGTCGCCATCGGCTTCACGAACCCTTGTAACGCCCACGATGTGGCTATATCTCCCACGTGTCGAGGCACGACTTAGAGGCATAACCGCATAGTGGTTTTGTCGCAAGAAGGGTCATCTTCACACAATCCCATGTAATGAACAAGAATGGGATAAAGAGTTGGCTTACAATCGCCACTTCACACAATACATAAATATCATTCATACATCATCCAAATACAAGCATATAGACCGACTACGGTCAAGATCCAGATGAAAATAAGACAACCCCAAATTCTAGATCCCCGATCGTCCCAACTGGGCTCCACTATTGAACATCAGGAAAAGACACATAGTAACGACCACGTTCCTCGTCGAACTCCCACTTGAGATCGACGCCATCATCTGCACTGACATCGTCGGCACCTGCAACTGTTTTGGTAGAATCTGTGAGTCACGGGGACTCAGCAATCTCACACCCGCGAGATCAAGACTATTTAAGCTTATAGGAAAGGGTGGTGCAAAAAGGTGGAGCTGCAGCGGCAAAAGCATATATGGTGGCTAACTTGCGCAATTGAGAGCGAGAAGAGAAGCAACGGAACGGACGTCATCTAGCAATGACCAAGAAGAGGTCCTGAACACCTACTTACGTCATGCATAACTCAGACCGTGTTCACTTCCCGGACTCCGCCGAGAAGAGACCATCACGGCTACACACGCAGTGGATGTATTTCAATTGGGTCAAGTGACAAGTTATCTACAACCGGACATTAACAAATTCCCATCTGCCTCATAACCGCGGGCACGGCTTTCGAAAGATAATACCCTGCAGGGGTGTCCCAACTTAGCCCATCATAAGCTCTCATGGTCAACAAAGGATAAACCTTCTCCCGGAAAAACCCGATCAGTCTCGGAATCCCGGTTTACAAGACATCTCGACAATGGTAAAACAAGACCAGCAAAGCCACCCGAATGTGCCGACAAATCCCGATAGGAGCTGCACATATCTCGTTCTCAGGGCACACCGGATGAGACATCCTACGAGTAAAACCAGACCTCGAGTTTCTAGGAGGGGGCCCCGCGGTCTGCTCAGTTCGGACCAACACTCGAAGGAGCACTGGCCCGAGGGGGTTAAAATAAGATGACCCTCGAGCTCGCGAAAACCCGGGGGAAAAGGCTTAGGTAGCAAATGGTAAAACCAAGGTTGGGCCTTGCTAGAGGATTTTTATTCAAGGCGAACTGTCAAGGGGGTCCCATAAATCACCCGACCGTGTAAGGAACGCAAACTCAAGGAACATAATCCCGGTATAACAGTAACTAGGGCGGCAAGAGTGGAACAAAACACCAGGCATAAGGCCGAGTCTTCCACCCTTTACCAAAATATATAGATGCATTAATTAAATAAGAGATATTGTGATATCCCAACATATCCATGTTCCGACATGGAACAAACTTCAACTTCACCTGCAACTAGCAACGCTATAAGAGGGGCTGAGCAAAAGCGGTAACTTAGCCAAACAACGGTTTGCTAGGAAAGGATGGTTAGAGGCTGACATGGCTAAAAATGGGAGACATGATATAGCAAGTGATAGGAAGCGGAGCATGGCAATAGAGCGAACAACTAGCATAGCAAAGATAGAAGTGATTTCGAGGGGTGGTCATCTTGCCTGCAAGATTCTCAGAGTTGTCGAAAGCTTGATCCTCGTAAGCGTACTCGACAGGTTCCTCGTACACGAACTCATCTCCCGGCTCTACCCAAGACAAGAAAACAAACAAACGGAACCACAATCAACAACGAGAAATGCGCAAGCAACATGATGCAAAACATGTATGATATGCAAGATATGATATGCGATGCATATGCGTGCTCCGGAAGGAAAATGATGAACATGGCAGTAACTTGGCAAACCAAGCATGCCACTGGAAAGATGAGATGATTTCGGTCGAAATCGATATAAAGATCACCGGAATCGGATGCACGGTTTGCAAATGGCAAGCAAAACAAGAATTACACGAATCTGCGATTAACAGCAAGATAGCACTTAAAATGCAATAATTAACAATGCTACAGCACCCCAACATAGCAACAAAGCACATGGCAGTAATCTACAGGAGATGCTTGACAAAAGATGAACAATGAGCTATGGCTAGTTCACAACATATCAAGCTCAAACAAGCATGGCAAAAGTGCAAAAGATTACAGGTTCACAGACTTGGTGAAAAACTGGACATGGCAGAAATCAGTATCAGGTAGCAATGTTCAGAGCATGAAATCAACATGCTACAGGAACTTAACATAACAAAACAAGGCATAGTAGTGTTCTACTAAAAGCACATGACAAAAGTCCCTTACTGACCATAAGCCAAAAAGGATTAGAAGATATGATGGCAAGCATGTAAACATAGTAAGTTTCGTTAACAGGTTTCAGACTTAGCAGAAAAACAGAGCATGGCAGAAATATTAATATGTAGGCCTCTTTGTGAGCTTGATGCACTCACTACAGAGCGATGCATGACAAACCAAGCATACCTACAGCAATATGGCATGTTTTGGAAGCTATCCATGGGAAGAACAATTGCATAGCATGTATGGATCAACTACAATAAGCTTGGCAAAAGTGCATGTCATGTTAAGAATCTGCCAGAAATATTTTATAGCAAAAGTAGAGCAATATTGAGTCATGCTATGCTACCCCATAATTGCAAACAATTGCAAGAACGGATCAATTACAACTATATATACAAAAAATCCTTACCGAACATCTCCAAAATATGCATGGATCTCTCTGTAGTATCAAGTTTACATGGCAACAAAATTACAGCAGACAAGGACTTCGAGAAATCACCAAGTCCCTGAAATCAGAAATATTACGGGGCCTACTTTGCATGCTTGTGCTAGTCACCACAGAGATAAGAAAAATACGTGGACTATACCACTGGAAAGATGGCATGGCATACTTCAAAACACATGTAGAGCTCATGCTCAAAAGATGCACAGAATAAATGATATAAAAATGACAAATCTCCAAGTTCTGATAAGAACCAGAGAATAACAGCAACTAGCCCTCTTCCAACGAAGATTTGGGCATCAAGATGACCTCTAAAGAACATGGTGCAATTGAACAAAATGAAGAGCATCACGAGACGAACAAATTGACATATTACAAGCGCGAATCGGAGCTACATGCACAAAGTTACGGTATCTCAAACAGGAGCACATGCTGAGAAATTTCCAGGACTTGGATAAAAAAGGGGGGCGAGAAAGTCAACGGGCACGTACGTTTCAGATCGGATCGAGGCTGGGGTGTCGGTGCGGCTCGCCGGCGGTGGGAGGCGAGGCGACCAGCGGGGCGGCGCTGGAGGGGATGGCC
>NC_057799.1:264098606-264108320 GCF_018294505.1 Triticum aestivum | reverse complement strand
CGCCCGGGCCTCGCGGGCTCCGGCGGTGGCGGCGACGGGCTTGCCACGTGGCAGCCTGCGATTGGCCGGGCGGCGCGGCGGACGTTGTCCGGCGCGGGCGGACGCGTCCGGCGCGGCGCGGAGGGAGAGGGTTAGGGTTCGTCTGAGATTTCGTTTTTCGTGGGAGATGGAGTTTTATAGGTAGAGGGAGCTAGGAGACTCCAAATGAGGTGCGGTTTTCGCCCACACGATCGTGATCGAACGACCTAGAGCATGGAAGAGAGTTTGGTGGGTTTTGGGCTGGTTTTGGAGGGGTTTTTTTCTGGGCACTTAAATGGACTTTGCGGATGCCAGTTAACCGTTGGAGTACCAAACGACCTCCGAATGGAACGAAACTTGACCGGTAGTCTCCGGGTGGTATAAGAAGACCACTTGACAAGCCTCGGTCCATTCCGAGAAAGTTTGACACACGCACATGAAAGAAAACAAGAGGGGTGCACCGGAGGAGATAGGAGCGCCGGATTGGAAAACAGACAACGGGGAAAATGCTCGGATGCATGAGATGAACACGTATGCGAATGCAATGCACATGATGACATGATATGAAAATGCATGACATGACAAAATACAAAACGAAAGACAAAACCCGACAACGGAGGGAAAAACATATCACATAGCCGAAAATGGCAAGAGTCGGAGTTACAAATATGGCAAGTTACATGCGGGGTGTTACAACACTCCACCACTACGAGAGGATCTCGTCCCGAGATCTAGGACTGAAAGAACTCCAGATATTCGGAACGGAGATGGTCCTCGCGTTCCCAGGTGGCTTCCCGGTCGGAATGGTGCGACCACTTCACTTTCAGGAATTTGATAGACTTGTTGCGAGTCTTGCGCTCAGTTTCTTCAAGAATAGCAACGGGGTGCTCATGATAAGACAAATCTTCCTGGAGGTCAATCTCTTCGAAGTAGATAGTGCGCTCAGGCGTCTTGAAGCACTTGCAGAGCTGTGACACGTGGAACACATCGTGCACGTTCGCGAAGTTGGAAGGAAGCTCAAGTTGATAGGCGAGGTCGCCTCTTTTACCAATGATCTTGAAAGGACCCACGTATCTAGGGGCAAGCTTCCCTTTGATACCGAAGCGACGAGTGCCTTTCATTGGAGAGACGCGGAGGTAGACATGGTCTCCGATCTCGAAAGCCAAATCACGATGCTTACTATCATAGTAACTCTTCTGGCGCGATTGCGCGGCTTTGAGATTATCACGGATGACTTTACACATTTCTTCAGCTTCAGTGATTAAGTCATTGCCAAGAAGTTGGCGTTCACCAGTCTATGACCAATTGAGAGGAGTACGGCACTTTCTGCCATAGAGAATCTCGAATGGGGCCTTGCCCGAACTCGCTTGGAAGCTGTTGTTGTAGGAGAATTCGGCATAAGGAAGACAATCTTCCCATTTCATGCCAAAGGAAATGACACAAGCCCTGAGCATATCTTCAAGAATTTGATTGACTCGCTTGACTTGGCCACTAGTTTGAGGATGAAAAGCTGTGCTGAAGCGAATGTTTGTGCCCATGGCCTTCTGGAAGGAGTCCCAGAACTTAGAGGTGAAGATGCTTCCATGATCTGAAGAAATCAATTGTGGAACGCCGTGCAAGGAGACAATTCTGGAGGTGTAGAGCTCTGCCAGCTGAGCTGCTGTGATGGATTCTTTGATAGGAAGGAAATGAGCCACTTTAGAGAGCTTGTCAATGACAACGAAGATAGCATCATTTCCGCGCTTGGACTTGGGAAAACCTATCACGAAGTCCATTTCGATATGATCAAACTTCCATTCTGGGATAGCAAGAGGTTGGAGGAGACCAGCTGGTCGTTGATGTTCTGCTTTCACTCTTCGACAGACATCACATTCATTCACGAATTGAGCAATTTCTCGCTTCATTCGAGTCCACCAATACGACTGCTTGAGGTCATGATACATCTTCGTACTTCCAGGATGAATGGAAAGGAGAGAATTGTGCGCCTCGTTCATTATGACTTTCCTTAGATCACCTTTAGGAACCACAATCCGGTCCTCGAAGAACAAAGTGTCTCTGTCATCAATGCGATAGCACTTGTATTTGGAAAGACCCTTGTCGATACCACGTTTCACCTTCTTCACCATGGCATCAAGGAGTTGTGCCTCACGAATTCGATCTTCCAAAGTAGGAGATACTATGAGGTTGGCAAGAAAGCCTTGAGGAACAATTTGGAGATTCAGCTTGCGGAAAGCTTCACAAAGATCCGGTTGGAAAGGCTTGAGAATTAAGCTGTTGCAATAAGCCTTCCTGCTTAAAGCATCTGCAATGACATTTGCTTTGCCTGGAGTATATTCGATACTCGGATTGTACTCTTGAATCATTTCGACCCATCGAGTCTGCCTGAGGTTGAGGTTGGGCTGAGTGAAGATATACTTGAGACTCTTGTGATCAGTGAAAATGTCCACTTGTCTTCCCAACAAGAGATGTCTCCACGTAATCAACGCATGGACAACTGCCGCCAACTAAAGATCGTGAGTGGGGTAGTTCTTCTCGTTGGGCTTCAACTGCCGAGAGGTATAGGCCACAACTTTCTTCTCTTGCATTAACACAGCACCGAGACTTTGGAGAGAAGCATCACAGAAAACTTCATACGGCTTGGATTCATCAGGAGGAGTCAAGACAGGAGCTGTGACTAGTTTCTCTTTGAGAGTGTTGAAAGCAACGTCACACTCAGGAGACCAGACATACTTCACATGCTTCTGTAGGAGGTTGGAAAGAGGTTTTGCAATCTTGGAGAAATTCTTAACGAATCTTCGGCAATAGCTTGCAAGACCCAGAAAACTACGGAGCTGCTTGACATTTTGAGGAGGTTCCCAATCTAGAACTGCGGACACCTTCTTGGGGTTAACAGCGATGCCCTTGGCAGAGATGATGTGACCAAGGAAAAGAACTTCATCGAGCCAAAACTCACATTTGGAGAACTTCGCATAGAATTGATACTCTCTGAGCTTGTCGAGCACCAATCGCAAATGTTTGGCATGATCCTGCTTATTCTTGGAGAAGACCAAGATATCATCGAGATACACCAGAACGAATTCATTGGTATAGGGGTTGAAGATGAAATTCATCATCCGAGAGAACACTGGAGGAGCATTGACAAGGCCGAAAGACACGACAGTATATTCATAAGAACCAAAGCTCGTTCTGAATGCTGTCTTGGGAATATCTTCTTCACGAATGCGAATCTGATGATAACCCATACGAAGGTCAAGCTTCGAGAATACTTTAGCCCCTTTGAGTTGCTCAAATAGCTCATTGATGTTGGGAAGTGGATACTTGTTCTTGATTGTCTTCTTGTTCAATGGACGGTAGTCGACACAAAATCGGTCCGTGCCATCCTTCTTCTTGACAAAAAGAACACCACAACCCCATGGAGAAGAACTCGGTCTGATCAAACCCAGACGTTCTTGTTCATCGAGCTGCTTCTTCAGTTCCTTCAGCTCGTTTGGTCCAAGCTTGTATGGACGCTTGCAAACGGGTTCAGTGCCAGGTTCTAGTTCAATAACGAACTCAACTGGCCGATGAGGAGGCATACCCGGAAGCTCTTCTGGAAAGACATCTTGATACTCGCAAACGACTGGAATTTGAGAGATGGCATTCAATTCGCCCTTCTCATTAAGAGAGAAAAACCGAATGGTTTCATCACGAGCGGCAAAAATAATCACAACCTCAGAAGAGTGTGTCAATTGAATTTCCCTGGCAGCACAATCAAGTTGAGCCTTGTGCTTAGAAAGCCAGTCCATCCCGAGAATAAGATCAATATCCGAGTCACCAAGGACAATTGGAGAAGACTGAAATTTATAGTCGCCCATCTTGATGGAAACATCGGGAGCAACCAAACTAGAAGACAAAAGCTTACCCGGAGAAACAACTTGCATAACTTTGGATAAAATCTCTGTGTCAACATTGTGCTTCGATGCAAATGGGTATGACAAGAAAGAATGCGATGCACCAGTATCAAAAAGAACTTTTGCAGGAATATCATTAACTGAGAGATTACCCATTATCACATCAGTAGATTCCTCCGCTTGAGCTGCATTCATCATGTTCACCTTTGCAGACTTTGGATTATGCTTGACCACTACATTGCTGGAAGATCTGACAGGAGGAGGAGGAGGAAGACGCCTCTGGTTGAAGCACTTGTTAGCATAGTGACCTTTCTGCTGACATTTGTTGCAAGTCACCTCTGAGAGTGGACGGTGATAAGGAGCATTGGACTTGGGAGCTTGATTCTGAGACTTGTTCTGATAGCTAGAGTTGGAAGAATTGGAAGAACCATGGCCACCTTTGTTCTTCTGCTGATAAGGCTGACGAAACGGAGGAGGAGGAGGCAACCAGAACTTCAGTTGCTTAGCTGTCACAAGTGAGGAAGAAGAAGACTGAACTGCGTCTCTGACCCTCTTCTTAGAAGCCTCACACTTGAGCTGAGCAGCCTCTTGCTTCAGTGTCATATTGTAGAATTGATCAAAGTGACTAGGCTCAACAAGAACGAGAGCTAACTGCAGATCCTCTTTAAGGCCACCTCTGAAGTGATAGATCATGCTCTTTTCATTAGGAACGTCTTGTTTAGCGAAGCGAGCAAGTTTCTGAAACTGAATGTTGTATTGATACACAGACATGTTGCCTTGCTTGAGATTGCGGAACTCCTCACGCTTGCTCTCAACAACACTTTGTGGAATGTGGTGCGCTTTGAAGTCCCGACAGAAGTCAGTCCAAGTGATCACACGACCTCCTCTGGAATCTTTGTATTGTTGATACCAATCAGCAGCTTGGTCCTTGAGTTGGAAAGAAGCGAACTTGACATAGTCCTCAGGCCTGACATTGCTACATTCAAAATGCTTGTTGATGTCCACGAGCCAATCATCGGCATCCGTGGCCTCGGCACAGTAGCTGAAAGACTTGGGCTGATTTGCGAGAAACTGGTTGAGAGTGGCAAAGTGAAACTGATTGTTGCCTTGACCTTGATTGCCTTGATTGCCTTGCCCTTGCGTACGTTCTTGCAAGAGTTGCAGAATCATCTGAGCATTGGCGTTGGTGGCTGCCATGATAGCTTGCCATGCCTCCGGAGGTGGAGGTGGTGGCGGAGGGTTCGCTTGACTCCCTTCATTGCGATCCGGATTCTGACGCGTTGGCGGAGCCATCCTGAATAGGGTGACGGTTAGCATCTTGATAGACAAATAGACAAGTAGAATCAACGGATAGAAAATTGCAACATATAGTCTTCACAATAAACATTGGAACGAAGATGAACGAATGAATTCCGTAGTAAATCATCACACTTCCATAAGTTGAGAAGCCACTTGAAAGAGATATGGAATGAACATATGAATTCGAAGCAACTCGAATACCACAATACAAAACAAAACAAAGTATTGGCTTGCAGAATAAGCCGGAACAAACATATGATAGATATTTCGTCCGAAGTTTTTGTGGTGGGGCCCACACGGGCTCAATCGTACAGCACCATCATGTACAAGGCTGTGCACATGACATACGAAGCGTCCCCGAGTTGGCAAAGCCATGGACTCTTTAAGACACTACGAGACCACTGTAAAATCAACCGTGGAAAGGCGGACCACTAGACGTCGAACCCCAATCTCATATCATGCGTCTGTCGGAAAGATATCCTAAGGCTACTAGAATTCCCACTTATAAACTCCCGAAAATTTCTGGTTATGCAATCTGGTGTAGGGGATACAGGGGACACAAAATATATCACCCAAACTAACAATCCCTAGATCCAGCTGTATCCATCCGTCAACACATAACCAAGAAACCTTCGGAAATCGTTTACCTCAACCTTCGAAAAACATCCGTTATACAAGTTATGGCAATACTCCCGAACTCCCGCCCCAGTACTGGGTGGCGTCAAGGTGATCTCACCAACAACTGCATAAAAGAGATTTCGATGTCGGCGAAACTCAGGTATTCCAGAACTGCAACGATAAAATTGTGACGACAACACCTCGGAGCTCAACTCCCCGGGACACTGCCACAACCCCTAAATGACAGGAGGCACCAAGAACAATGTTCTCGTCACAAATCCATCGGAACGATTCCAAGATACCCGCGTGATCCTAAATTTTTTTTTAGTGAAATTTGAGGAGAGAGTAGTCAAAACTTCTACGTCAGGAGACCTCACCAGAGCGACGAAGGGACTGAGGAGTAAAAAGAATCGTACTCTCCGATATATATAATCCTAAGACTCAAAACAATTTTGTTCTAGACTCAACAACGTCAGCGATTCGATCAAGCAGGGGGCTCCTAAGTCGGGGATGGCTCTGATTACCAACTTGTAACACCCACGATGCGGCTATATCTCCCACGTGTCGAGGCACGACTTAGAGGCATAACCGCATAGTGGTTTTGTCGCAAGAAGGGTCATCTTCACACAATCCCATGTAATGAACAAGAATGGGATAAAGAGTTGGCTTACAATCGCCACTTCACACAATACATAAATATCATTCATACATCATCCAAATACAAGCATATAGACCGACTACGGTCAAGATCCAGATGAAAATAAGACAACCCCAAATGCTAGATCCCTGATCGTCCCAACTGGGCTCCACTACTGAACATCAGGAAAAGACACATAGTAACGACCACGTTCCTCGTCGAACTCCCACTTGAGATCGACACCATCATCTGCACTGACATCGTCGGCACCTGCAACTGTTTTGGTAGAATCTGTGAGTCACGGGGACTCAGCAATCTCACACCCGCGAGATCAAGACTATTTAAGCTTATAGGAAAGGGTGGTGCAAAAAGGTGGAGCTGCAGCGGCAAAAGCATATATGGTGGCTAACTTGCGCAATTGAGAGCGAGAAGAGAAGCAACGGAACGGACGTCATCTAGCAATGACCAAGAAGAGGTCCTGAACACCTACTTACGTCATGCATAACTCAGACCGTGTTCACTTCCCGGACTCCGCCGAGAAGAGACCATCACGGCTACACACGCCGTGGATGTATTTTAATTGGGTCAAGTGACAAGTTATCTACAACCGGACATTAACAAATTCCCATCTGCCTCATAACCGCGGGCACGGCTTTCTAAAGATAATACCCTGCAGGGGTGTCCCAACTTAGCCCATCATAAGCTCTCATGGTCAACGAAGGATAAACCTTCTCCCGGAAAAACCCGATCAGTCTCGGAATCCCGGTTTACAAGACATCTCGACAATGGTAAAACAAGACCAGCAAAGCCACCCGAATGTGCCGACAAATCACGATAGGAGCTGCACATATCTCGTTCTCAGGGCACACCGGATGAGACATCCTACGAGTAAAACCAGACCTCGAGTTTCCAGGAGGGGGCCCCGCAGTCTGCTCAGTTCGGACCAACACTCGAAGGAGCACTGGCCCGGGGGGGTTAAAATAAGATGACCCTCGGGCTCGCGAAAACCCGGGGGAAAAGGCTTAGGTAGCAAATGGTAAAACCAAGGTTGGGCCTTGCTGGAGGATTTTTATTCAAGGCGAACTGTCAAGGGGGTCCCATAAATCACCCGACCGTGTAAGGAACGCAAACTCAAGGAACATAATCCCGGTATAACAGTAACTAGGGCTGCAAGAGTGGAACAAAACACCAGGCATAAGGCCGAGCCTTCCACCCTTTACCAAAATATATAGATGCATTAATTAAATAAGAGATATTGTGATATCCCAACATATCCATGTTCCGACATGGAACAAACTTCAACTTCACCTGCAACTAGCAACGCTATAAGAGGGGCTGAGCAAAAGCGGTAACTTAGCCAAACAACGGTTTGCTAGGAAAGGATGGTTAGAGGCTGACATGGCTAAAAATGGGAGACATGATATAGCAAGTGATAGGAAGCGGAGCATGGCAATAGAGCGAACAACTAGCATAGCAAAGATAGAAGTGATTTCGAGGGGTGGTCATCTTGCCTGCAAGATTCTCAGAGTTGTCGAAAGCTTGATCCTCGTAAGCGTACTCGACAGGTTCCTCGTACACGAACTCGTCTCCCGGCTCTACCCAAGACAATAACACAAACAAACGGAACCACAATCAACAACGAGAAATGCGCAAGCAACATGATGCAAAACATGTATGATATGCAAGATATGATATGCGATGCATATGCGTGCTCCGGAAGGAAAATGATGAACATGGCAGTAACTTGGAAAACCAAGCATGCCACTGGAAAGATGAGATGATTTCGGTCGAAATCGATATAAAGATCACCGGAATCGGATGCACGGTTTGCAAATGGCAAGCAAAACAAGGATGACACGAATCTGCGATGAACAGCAAGATAGCACTTAAAATGCAACAAGTAACAATCCTACAGCACCCCAACATAGCAACAAAGCACATGGCAGTAATCTACAGGAGATGCTTGACAAAAGATGAACACTGAGCTACGGCTACTTCACAACATATCAAGCTCAAACAAGCATGGCAAAAGTGCAAAAGATTACAGGTTCACAGACTTGGTGAAAAACTGGACATGGCAGAAATCAGTATCAGGTAGCAATGTTCAGAGCATGAAATCAACATGCTACAGGAACTTAACATAACAAAACAAGGCATAGTAGTGTTCTACTAAAAGCACATGACAAAAGTCCCTTACTGACCATAAGCCAAAAAGGATTAGAAGATATGATGGCAAGCATGTAAACATAGCAAGTTTCGTTAACAGGTTTCAGACTTAGCAGAAAAACAGAGCATGGCAGAAATATTAATATGTAGGCCTCTTTGTGAGCTTGATGCACTCACTACAGAGCGATGCATGACAAACCAAGCATACCTACAGCAATATGGCATGTTTTGGAAGCTATCCATGGGAAGAACAATTGCATAGCATGTATGGATCAACTACAATAAGCTTGGAAAAAGTGCATGTCATGTTAAGAATCTGCCAGAAATATTTTATAGCAAAAGTAGAGCAATATTGAGTCATGCTATGCTACCCCATAATTGCAAACAATTGCAAGAACGGATCAATTACAACTATATATACAAAAAACCTTACCGAACATCTCCAAAATATGCATGGATCTCTCTGTAGCATCAAGTTTACATGGCAACAAAATTACAGCAGACAAGGACTTCGAGAAATCACCAAGTCCCTGAAATCAGAAATATTACGGGGCCTACTTTGCATGCTTGTGCTAGTCACCACAGAGATCAGAAAAATACGTGGACTATACCACTGGAAAGATGGCATGGCATACTTCAAAAGACATGTAGAGCTCATGCTCAAAAGATGCACAGAATAAATGATATAAAAATGACAAATCTCCAAGTTCTGATAAGAATCAGAGAATAACAGCAACTAGCCCTCTTCCAACGAAGATTTGGGCATCAAGATGACCTCTAAAGAACATAGTGCAATTGAACAAAATGAAGAGCATCACGAGGCGAACAAATTGACATATTACAAGCGCGAATCGGAGCTACATGCACAAAGTTACGGCATCTCAAACAGGAGCACATGCTGAGAAATTTCCAGGACTTGGAGAAAAAAGGGGGGGCGAGAAAGTCAACGGGCACGTACGTTTCAGATCAGATCGAGGCTGGGGTGTCGGTGCGGCTCGCCGGCGGTGGGAGGCGAGGCGACCAGCGGGGCGGCGCTGGAGGGGATGGCCGGCGGGGGCCGGCGGTGGCGCGGCGCCGGCGGGGAGC
>NC_057799.1:264077283-264098266 GCF_018294505.1 Triticum aestivum | reverse complement strand
CGAGGCGGCGGGCGGCTCGGGCCCGGGAAGCGACGGCGGTGGGCTGCGGGGGCCTCGCCCGTGCCTCACGGGCTCCGGTGGCGGCGGCGACGGGCTTGCCACGTGGCAGCCTGCGATTGGCCGGGCGGCGCGGCGGACGTTGTCCGGTGCGGGCAGACGCGTCCGGCGCGGCGCGGAGGGAGAGGGTTAGGGTTCGTCTGAGATTTCGTTTTTCGGGGGAGATGGAGTTTTATAGGTAGAGGGAGCTAGGAGACTCCAAATGAGGTGCGGTTTTCGCCCACACGATCGTGATCGAACGACCTAGAGCATGGAAGAGAGTTTGGTGGGTTTTGGGCTGGTTTTGGAGGGGTTTTTTGCTGGGCACTCAAATGGACTTTGCGGATGCCCGGTTAACCGTTGGAGTACCAAACGACCTCCGAATGGAACGAAACTTGACCGGTAGTCTCCGGGTGGTATAAGATGACCACTTGACAAGCCTCGGTCCATTCTGAGAAAGTTTGACACACGCACACGAAAGAAAACAAGAGGGGTGCACCAGAGGAGATAGGAGCGCCGGATTGGAAAACGGACAACGGGGAAAATGCTCGGATGCATGAGACGAACACGTATGCGAATGCAATGCACATGATGACATGATATGAAAATGCATGACATGACAAAATACAAAACGAAAGACAAAACCCGACAACGGAGGGAAAAACATATCACATAGCCGAAAATGGCAAGAGTCGGAGTTACAAATATGGCAAGTTACATGCGGGGTGTTACAACCCTTCCCCGTAATGGTCCTGCAATTCCTTGCAGGACCTCATCTCGAGGGGGACAAAGGTGTCGCGCCCCGCGGCGGCCGCCTTCTCAGCTGTGGCAAGGAGTTTCTCCCTGGCCTCCAGCCGAGCTTTCTCCTCGGAGACGAGCTTGGTGTGGGATGCCTGGTGTCGCGGGAAACCACGGCCACCTATGGGACCAGGAGGCCCCATGCTGGTTCGGCAGGGGGACGTCGCGTTGCACAAAGAGCAGACCAGTTTGGGGCAGCACGACAGAGATCACACGGGCAGTTTTACCCAGGTTCGGTCCGCCGCGAGGCATAAAACCCTACTCTTGCTTTGGTGGATTGATGGTGGAAAGGTGGTGGTGGAGCGTAGTACACTTGCCCGGCAGAGGTTGCATCAGGGCGGCAGTGACTACGCGTGTCCGGGGGTGTGAGTTATCCAACCTTCTAACCCTTTCTATGGTTGCCATGGGCCTCCTTTTATAGATCAAGGGGTCACCACGATGGCAAAGTAGTCATTATGCACTGATATGATAGCGAATAGTGCTATCATACCTAACTCTGCAGGCTGACAGGGCGCATTAAATGCACCACTCAATGTCACATCACTGGTAGCCCGGCAAGGCTTGCCGTGCTATCTTGCCAGCTCTGCGCCTGCTTGCTAACATGTTGCAGGACGGGTGTCACATGTGGGCTTTTCTTGTAGGGAGAGGCTGCCATGTGGTGAATGGCTGCCACATAGTCACTCTGCGGCTTGACACCACACTGATCGACAATGTGGGTTGTGGTGGAGTCGTTCGTGAGGTGGTTTAGTCTTCGCGAGTCCCGGCAGGCCCTGCCGGGATGCCTTGGTTCTCTTCTTCTAGGGGTGGCCTCGCCCCTTGCCGGGCTCGCCCGCCCGTCAAGGGAGGCCTTTCTCTTGGTGGTATCTTGCTTCTCTGGCTTGATCTTGGTCCCTCTGATCTACATGTTGGTCCTTTGGAGTTGTTGGTTTCTTGTACTCTGACTTGGGCTAGGGCTTCAATCCTGTTCCCGTGCCTATGCACAGTCAGGGCAACAGACCCAGGGTTTGTTGCACCGACAGAAGCCCCCGGGCCTGCCCGGAACGCGCTGCCGAGCTCGTCGGGGTAGGGCCTAACAAGTGCACAGGCAGGGTTGCTGAAGAGGCTGCTCTCTTGAGGTCTTCTTTTCTTCTTCATTAGTCTTGATTCCGGGCTAGTTTCCGGTTTCCCCGCGCGTCGTGTAAAGCCAATAGTGGTAGGACCGCTCCAGTAATGGCCCGTGAATGACCTTAACGCACGGGGTAGAAACTGCCAAATCACTCTTCCCACTACGCCCTTATCCTTGGCCACGTATGTTGCATGCATCGCGCGGGGTAGGTAACGGAGGCGCGTGGCGTGGGAGATCATCAAGGCGAGTTCCCAGTCGTCTTGAATTGGCGGAGGAGGATGGTGGCCGCCCATTGAGGGAGCGGATCTCCTCCCCGGCCCACCTATAAAAGGGAGGAGTGGAGGAGGGCAAAGTCACTCATCCTCGCATTCCTCCTCTTCTGTCTTCTCCTTCTACTGGTTATGTCGAAGTGGAGAGCCTGGCTCTGTGCCCCGGGCTCCATCTTGAAGCTTCGCCTGAGTTTGAAAGGGGGACCCAGGCGGCACGGCGACAACACCAGGGGTGGCAACTACGGCGTGCTCGCTGCCAGGCCGCCCATGACCTTGACTTCAGTGGGAGGGGACGCAGACGACACCACGTCGAGGCTCGAGGTGGGCACGGTGAGTGGTAGCCAACCGCTCCTCATTCTTCTTCCCCTCACGGCGCTGGAGAGGAGTCATAGAAGAGTTTCGTCGCTAGTAGAGGCGATCCTGACTCCTCCCAGGTGCCGTCCTCTTGCCATGCAGGAGGGCTTCTTGCTCTCTTAAACGTCCCTAGGATGTGCAGTGACTTCCAACGCCAGGGCTCCTGGGGACGACCATGCTCTCTGTGGGGAGACCCAAAGAGCATGGTGTCCGGTGTGACGGCCGCGCCGAGGTCTTCGGGTGGTAGTGATGCGGACGGCAGTGGCAACCCACGATGCATCAAGAACGGGAATGACCGTTCCGACGAGTCGTGTTTGCCGATGACTCCGTGCCTCCCCATCTAGTCCTCCGGCAGCGTCACCCTCCACGCCTGCCCTCCGGTTTCTTCCTCCTCGCCGGGGAGTGGCGCCGTCCTGATCCTGGGGACGTGCTGGATCCCAGCTATGCCCGCCTCCGGCCTCTTCGACCTCTTCCTATAGGAGATGGACAGGGGCAAGGGCATCACGGGGAACTTATCTTTTTTTAATCTTAAACATGTAGGCACTTGCCAAATTTTAGTTCAAATAATGTAATCTCTCGAGTCCGTGTTTGTGTTCTGTAATGCTTGTACTTGCATCAGCATATTAATGAAAAAGATGAACCCTGCCGGGAACCCGTGCATGTGTATGTCCATGCAGAGGTGAGATGCCTCTTTAATATAAATAAACGAGTTTTCCCGGCAAGCTATCCTGCCGGCACCCTTTTTGTCTGCCGGAGAATCACACCTGTCGGGGAACAGACAAAGGGTCCAGCCCCCGCCAACTTCTTTTTACCAAAGGTCACTACAACCATCCTGTTCGAAGCAACGTTCGAGCCAGGGACGGGAGCACCTAAGTCTCGAAAGAGTGGCGAGGTTTTCTTATGCACAAGTTATAGCTTACAGAACGCTAACGGACACGAGGTAAAACTTGTCTGTTTGGCTTGCTGGGGATCGTGGTGCCGGGCAGTCTTCTCAACTCCTTGTCAAAGCCAAGTTCACGGCAGGAACCTGCAGCTTCATGTCGATGAGAATGAATGCAGGATGCGATTCTATCTATATGCATATGCAAATGCTTATGAAATGCTTATGCAGTTATCTTGGAATTCTCATGCATGCATGCAATCTTGGCCGAGGCCCCCCCACAACGCGTCTTTATTTTCTCTTGCACGGGGTCATCGCCCCGGCTTTGTACAAGGGGTTACATGCAGATGAGGCAAGGCCTACACAAAAGGGTGGCTGCCGGGCAGGGCCCAACAACCGCGCCTTATGGGTAGAACTTGCGGAGGTGCTCAATATTCCATGACTTTTGCAACCGAGTGCCAACTCTGGTCTCCAGACGGACCGCGCCAGGTCTGGTGACTCGTACTACCCGGTAAGGGCCTTCCCACTTCGGTGACAACTTGTTTGTACCCTTGGCAGACTGAACGCACCTAAGAACAAGGTTACCTTCCTCAAAACACTGGGCATGAACCTTGCGGCTATGATAGCGACGCAGGGCTTGCTGATAGCGTGCAACACGCGTAGTAGCCCGGAGGTTCTCCTCGAGTAGCACAGTGTCGTCACGCCGGTGCTGATCTTGCACTACTTCATTGTAGGCAAGCACTCGAGGTGACCCGTAAATGACTTTCGTGGGGTAAACTGCTTCTGCCCCGTAGACTAGGGAGAGGGGAGTTTGCCCGGTAGCTCGGTTTGGTGTCGTTCTGAGGGATCAGAGAACTACCGGCAGCTCCTCGATCCACCGCCTGCCGTGCTTCTGCAGCATATCAAAGGTTCTTGTCTTGAGCCCACGCAGCACTTCAGCTTTCGCCCTCTCAGCTTGTCCATTGCTCCGGGGGTGTGCCACAGAGGCAAATGAGACCTTGCATCCGTGGGCATGAACATATTGCATGAAGGCGCAGCTCGTGAAGTGGGTGCCATTGTCGGTAATGATCCTTGTCGGAACTCCAAAACGACACTAGATCTTTCAAGAACTTGATAGCTGACTGAGCAGTCACCTTTCTCATGGCAGTCACTTCCAGCCACTTTGTAAACTTGTCGATAGCAAACAAGAATTTGAAGCCCCTGATTGCTCGGGGGAAGGGGCCGAGGATATCGAGTCCCCAGACCGAAAATGGCCATGATAGAGGGATTGTGTGAAGAGCTTGGGCACGCAGGTGGGTTTTCCCTGGAATGGAACTGGCAGGTTTCACATTTCGTGACTAGCTCGACCGCATCTTGGAGAGCTGTGGGCCAATAGAATCCTTGCTGGAATGCTTTCCCAACTAATGCCCTTGATCCAATGTGGGAGCCTGTGGGGACCTATGACCCACAAGTATAGGGGATCTATCGTAGTCCTTTCGATAAGTAAGAGTGTCGAACCCAACGAGGAGCAGAAGGAAATGATAAGCGGTTTTCAGCAAGGTATTCTCTGCAAGTACTGAAATAAGAGGTAACAGATAGTTTTGTGATAGGATAATTTGTAACGAGCAACAAGTAACAAAAGTAAATAAAGTGCAGCAAGGTGGCCCAATCCTTTTTGTAGCAAAGGACAAGCCTAGACAAACTCTTATATAGAGAAAAGCGCTCCCGAGGACACATGGGAATTATCGTCAAGCTAGTTTTCATCACGTTCATATGATTCGCGTTCGGTACTTTGATAATTTGATATGTGGGTGGACCGGTGCTTGGGTGTTGTTCTTACTTGAACAAGCATCCCACTTATGATTAACCTCTATTGCAAGCATCCGCAACTACAACAAAAGTATTAAGGTAAACCTAACCATAGCATGAAACATATGGATCCAAATCAGCCCCTTACGAAGCAACGCATAAACTAGGGTTTAAGCTTCTGTCACTCTAGCAACCCATCATCTACTTATTACTTCCCAATGCCTTCCTCTAGTCCCAAATAATGGTGAAGTGTTATGTAGTCGACGTTCACATAACCCCACTAGAGGATAGACAACATACATCTCATCAAAATATCGAACGAATACCAAATTCACATGACTACTAATAGCAAGACTTCTCCCATGTCCTCAGGAACAAACGTAACTACTCACAAAGCATATTCATGTTCATAATCAGAGGGGTATTAATATGCATATAGGATCTGAACATATGATCTTCCACCAAATAAACCAACTAGCATCAACTACAAGGAGTAATCAACACTAGCAACCTACTAGTACCAATCCCGGACTTGGAGACAAGAATTGGATACAAGAGATGAACTAGGGTTATGAGATCAGATGGTGCTGGTGAAGATGTTGATGGAGATTGCCCTCTCCCGATGAGAGGAGCGTTGGTGATGACGATGGCGATGATTTCCCCCTCCCGGAGGGAAGTGTCCCCCGCAGAACAGCTCTGCCGGAGCCCTAGATTGGTTCCGCCAAGGTTCCGCCTTGTGGCGGCGGAGTCTCGTCCCGGAAGGTTGCTTATGATTTTTTCCTTGACGAAAGACTTCATATAGCAGAAGATGGCCACCGGAGAGCCAACAAGGGGCCCACGATGCAGGGGGGCGCGCCCTGGGGGTAGGGCGCGCCCCTACCCTCGTGGCCAGGTGGGACCCCCTTTGACGTACTTCTCCGCTCAATATTTTTTATTATTTCCAAAAATAACTTTCGTGGAGTTTCAGGACTTTTGGAGTTGTGCATAATAGGTCTCTAATATTTGCTCCTTTTCCAGCCCAGAATTCCAGCTCCCGGCATTCTCCCTCCTTATATAAACCTTGTAAAATAAGAGAGAATAGGCATAAGTATTGTGACATAACGTGTAATAACAGCCCATAATGCAATAAATATCGATATAAAAGCATGATGCAAAATGGACGTATCAACTCCCCCAAGCTTGGACCTCGCTTGTCCTCAAGCGGAAGCCGATAACGATAAATATGTCCACATGTTTAGAGGTAGAGGTGTCGAAAAATAAAATACGAACATGAGAGCATCATGATTATTCTCATAACAGCAACATATATGGATATTGTCATATGATTTCTTATGCTCAAGTAATAACCTATTCACAATACCAAGTATGAATCAGAAACTTTATTGAGAACCAACAAACTATAATCTCAGTCATTGAAGCAATTGCAATTTATCATAACATCAGAAAGAGTCTATGTCAGAGCTTTCTAGCAAGTCCACATACTCAACTATCATTTAGTCTTTCATAATTGCTAACACTCACGCAATACTTGTGGTTCCGGAGTTTTAATCGGACACAGAGAAAGATAGGGGCTTATAGTTTCGCCTCCCATCCTTTTACCTCAAGGGTAATGTCAACAATAATAATTCATGCTAACCCATATCCAATTAGATATATGTATCAGGATCTTTCCAACACCTTGTGCTTGCCAAAGGATAAAATGTAAAAAGGAAAGTAGAAGATCACCATGACTCTTGCATAAGGTAGAAGATAAGAATAAAAGATAGGCCCTTCGCAGAGGGAAGCAGAGGTTGCCATGCGCTTTTAGGGTTGGATGCACAAAATGTTAATGTGAAAGAACATCACTTTATATTGCCCCTTGTGATATGAACCTTTATTATGCAGTCTGTCGCTTTTATTTCTTCCACATCACAAGATCGTATAAAGCTTATTTCCTCCACACCAATCAATCATACATATTTAGAGAGCAATTTTTATTGCTTGCACCGATGACAACTTACTTGAAGGATCTTACTCAATCCATAGGTAGATATGGTGGACTCTCATGGCAAAACTGGTATAAGGGTTTTTTGAGGCACAAGTAGTATCTCTACTTGGTGCAAAGAATTTGGCTAGCATGAGGGGGAAAGGCAAGCTCAACATGTTGGATGATCCATGACAATATACTTTATCTCAGATATAAGAAAACATAACCCATTACGTTGTCTTCCTTGTCCAACATCAACTCTTTAGCATGTCATATTTTAATGAGTGCTCCCAATCATAAAAGATGTCCAAGATAGTATATTTATATGTGAAACCTCTCTTTCCTTATTACTTCCTATTAATTGCAACAATGACCAAAGCTATGCTTGTCAACTCTCAACAATTTTTAATCATCATACTATTTCTATGTGAGGTCATTACTCTCGATAAGATCAATATGATCTCTTTGTTTCTTTTTATTCTTTTCTCTTTTCTTTTATTCACTCAAGATCATAGCAAAATAATCAAGCCCTTGACTCAACACTAAACTTTATTATATATAGCTCACGGACTTGATTACATAGAGAGATCATAAAGCAAAACTCAAAACTAGATCATACCATAAACTTTATTCTACTAGATCAAGATACTACTAATAGGATCGAACTAAGAAAAAGGCAAAGATAGGAGTGTGATGGTGATACGATACCGGGGCATGTCCCCCAAGCTTGGTAGTTGCCAAGGGGAGTGCCTATACCCATGTGATTATGTCTCCTTTGCTGATGAAGAAGGTGGCGGTGTTGTTGATGATGCGGGCTTATCGTCCATCTTCCAAGGCATAGGCTAACCCTCATAGAAGGATGATCGAGTCTCCGGGATCCTCAAATCTGCAGCCAAACACATCCTTTTGAATCTATATTCATACTCACAGTTTTGGTTTTGCAGGTCATAGATTTGGGCTTGAAGGTGCTCAATCTTCTCGTGAAGCTTGAAGATGGTCTCCCCGATGTTGTCAGCATCCAGCTTGTGGTTGTTGGTGAACTCCACGATCATCATGTGGTTGGAGTTGAGTCCACGTTCCACCATCCCCTGGCACTTGAAAACTTGTTGCTCCATTGCTTCGAGCCTTGTCTCCATGCTTCCGGTACCCTTCGGTCCCTCAACATCGCGGATGTCCAGCAACCCATCACGCATCTCAATGGTTTGAGGGTGTCGCAGCACCTCCGTGAGGTAAGGGTTGATGACCTTCTCGAAGAACTTGTCCTTGGGGGCACTTGGAGACGTCATGATAATCTAGATTTGTCAGAAAAATAGCTCGAAACAAGAACAGAGGATATTTGCGTGATACGGGAGTCAAAACCTTCGGGAGATTATATAATGAATTTTTACCGACCAAAATACGTATCATGCAGGAAAACGGAGTCTGGAGAGCACACGAGGTGCCCACGAGGTAGGGGGGCACGCCCAGTAGGGTAGGGCGCGCCCTCCACCCTCGTGGAGCCCTCGTGTCCTTCCCGGACTACTTCTTATTTTTCTATTTTTCTAAATATTCCAAAACGGAGAAATATTGCCATAAAATTGTTTTGGAGTCGGTTTACTTACCGTACCACATACCTATTCCTTTTCGGACTCTGAAACGTTCCGGAAAGTGTCCCTTATGTATTCCTCCGGGGTTACGGTTTCAATAATATTGGTTTCAACATTTATAGGATTACCTGAGATATAATGTTTGATTCTTTGATCGTTTACCACCTTCGGATTTGTGCCTTCGAAGTTGTTGATTTTTATGGCACCAGAATGATAGACCTCGTCGATAATGTAAGGACCTTCCCATTTAGAGAGAAGTTTTCCTGCAAAAAATCTTAAACGAGAGTTGTATAGCAATACATAATCAGCTACATTAAACTCAAGCTTTTGTATCCTTTTGTCATGCCATCTTTTAACTTTTTCTTTAAACAACTTGGCATTTTCATAAGCTTGGGTTCTCCATTCATCAAGTGAGCTAATATCAAATAACCTCTTCTCACCGGCAAGTTTGAAATCATAGTTGATCTCTTTAATAGCCCAATATGCCTTATGTTCTAGTTCGAGAGGTAAGTGACATGCTTTTCCATAAACCATTTTATACGGAGACATACCCATAGGATTTTTATATGCAGTTCTGTAGGCCCATAATGCATCATCAAGTTTCATGGACCAATTCATTCTAGATCTATTAACAGTCTTTTGCAAAATTAATTTAAGCTCTCTATTACTCAATTCTACTTGACCACTAGACTGTGGGTGATAAGGAGATGCAATTCTATGATTAACATCATACTTAGCAAGCATTTTACGGAAAGCACCATGAATAAAATGTGAACCACCATCAGTCATTAAATATCTAGGGACTCCAAACCTCGGAAAAATAACTTCTTTAAGCATTTTAATAGAAGTGTTATGATCAGCACTACTAGTTGGAATAGCTTCTACCCACTTAGTAACGTAATCAACAGCAACTAAAATATGTGTATATCCATTAGAGGCAGGAAAAGGTCCCATATAATCAAAGCCCCAAACATCAAATGGTTCAATAGCAAGTGAATAATTCATAGGCATTTCTTGACGTCTACTAATGTTACCAATTCTTTGGCATTCATCACAAGATAAGACAAACTTACGGGCATCCTTGAAGAGAGTGGGCCAATAAAAACCAGATTGCAATACCTTATGTGCAGTTCTATCTCCAGCGTGGTGCCCTCCATAAGCCTCGGAGTGACACTTGCGTAGGATCTGTTCCTGTTCATGCTTAGGTATACAACGTATAATAACACCATCCACTCCTTCTTTATAAAGATGTGGGTCATCCCAAAAGTAATGTCTCAAATCATAGAAAAACTTTTTCTTTTGCTGGTATGTGAAACTAGGTGGTATAAATTTAGCAACAATGTAATTAGCACAATCAACATACCATGGAGTGCTACGAGAGGCATTTATGACATTTAATTGCTCATCAAGAAAGCTATCATCGATAGGTAGTGGGTCATCAAGAACATTTTCTAACCTAGACAACTTGTCTGCAACGGGGTTCTTAGCTCCCTTTCTATCAAGAATATGCAAATCAAATTCTTGTAGCAAGAGAACCCATCTAATAAGTCTAGGTTTAGCATCTTTCTTTTCCATAAGATATTTAATAGCAGCATGATCCGTGTGAATAGTTACTTTAGAATCAACAATATAAGGTCTGAACATAGAACAAGCAAATACAACTGCTAAGAATTCTTTTTCAGTAGTAGCATAATTTCTTTCAGCATTGTCTAGAGTTTTACTAGCATATTGAATAACATTTAATTTCTTATCAACTCTTTGCCCTAGAACAGCACCTACAACATAATCACTAGCATCACACATAATTTCAAAGGGTAAATTTCAATCAGGTGGCTGAACAATAGGTGCAGAGATCAATGCTTTCTTAAGTATTTCAAATGTTTCTACACAATCATCACCAAAGACAAATGGTGTATCTTTTTGTAATAAATTAGTCAGAGGCCGAGAAATTTTTGAGCAGTCCTTAATGAACCTCCTATAAAATCCGGTGTGACCAAGGAAACTTCTTATACCTTTGATGTCCTTGGGACATGGCATCTTTTCAATGCATCAACCTTGGCTTTATCAACTTCAATACCTCTTTTAGAAACTTTATGCCCCAAGACAATACCTTCATTAACCATAAAGTGGCACTTTTCCCAATTCAAGACAAGGTTAGTTTCTTCACATCTCGGCAAAACTCGATAAAGGTTGCACAAGCAATCATCAAAAGAAGATCCATAGACGGAAAAATCGTCCATGAAAACCTCACAAATCTTTTCACAAAAGTCAGAGAATATAGCCATCATGCATCTTTGAAAGGTAGCAGGTGCATTACATAAACCAAAAGGCATACGTCTATAAGCAAAAGTACCAAAAGGGCAAGTAAAAGTAGTTTTAGATTGATCGTTGGCTGACACAGGTATTTGAGAGAAACCAGAATAACCATCTAGAAAGCAAAAATGTGTATGTTTGGATAATCTTTCTAGCATTTGATCGATAAAAGGTAGGGGGTAATGATCATTTTTAGTAGCCTTATTTAATTTGCGGAAATCAATTACCATCCTATAACCTGTAATAATTCTTTGCGGAATCAATTCATCTTTATCATTAGGAACGACGGTAATACCTCCCTTATTAGGGACACAATGGACAGGACTTACCCACTGACTATCAGCAACGGGATAAATTATACCTGCCTCAAGGAGCTTTAGTATTTCTTTTCTTACCACTTCTTTCATCTTAGGATTCAGCCTTCATTGATGATCACGAACCGGTTTGGCATCTTCTTCCAAATTTATTTTATGTTGACATAGAGTGGGACTAATGCCCTTAAGATCATCAAGAGTATATCCAATAGCAGCTCGGTGCTTCTTCAGAGTTTTCAATAATCTCTCTTCTTCATGCTCTGAAAGGTTAGCACTAATAATAACAGGATATATCTTTTTCTCATCAAGTTAAGCATATTTAAGAGTATCAGGCAATGGTTTAAGCTCAAACACGGGATCACCCTTGGGTGGAGGAGGATCCCCTAGGATTTCAACAGGCAAATTGTGTTTCAGGATGGGTTCCTGTTTAAAGAATACTTCATCTATTTCCCTCCTTTCATTCATAAACATATTAGTTTCATGGTCTAGCAAATATTGTTCTAAAGGATCACTAGGAGGCACGGCAATAGAAGCAAGACCAATTATTTCATCCTTACTAGGCAATTCCTCTTCACGGTGTTGTCTACTAAATTTAGAGAAATTAAATTCATGATACATATCACCCAAACCAATAGTAACAACATCCTTTTCACAGTCTATCCTAGCATTAACAGTGTTCAAGAAGGGTTTACCAAATATAATGGGACAAAAGCTATCGTGTGGGGAACCAAGAACAAGAACATCGGCAGGATATTTAGTTTTCCCACACAAGACTTCAACATCTCTAACAATTCCCATTGGTGATATAGTATCTCTATTGGCAAGCTTAATTGTGACATCAATATCTTCTAACTCGGTAGGTGCAATATCGTGCTTAATTTCATTGTATAAGGCAATAGGTATTGCACTAGCACTAGCACCCATATCACATAAGCCATGATAACAATGATCTCCTATTTTAACAAAAATAATAGGCATGCCTACCACAGGTCAATGTTTACCTTTAGCACAAGGTTTGGCAATTCTAGCAGTTTCACCGCAGAAATAAATAACATGCCCATCAATATTATCAGCCAAGAGATCTTTAACAATAGCAATATTAGGTTCAACTTTAACTTGCTCAGGAGGTGTATAAGTTCTAATATTGCTTTTACGAACCACAGTTGAAGCTTTAGAATGATCCTTTATCCTAACAGGGAAAGGTGGTTTCTCAACATGAGAAGTAGGAACAATAGGATCATCATAAGTGATAGTCTTTTCTTCAACTTTAATAGGTGCAACTACTTTTACTTCTATGGGAGGATGATATTTAAACCACTTCTCCTTGGGGAGATCAACATAAGTAGCAAAGGATTCACAGAAAGAAGCTACTATCTCAGAGTCAAGTCCATATTTAGTGCTAAATTTACAGAAAACATTGGTATCCATAAAAGATTTAACACAATCAAACTTAGGTGTCATACCTGACTCCTTACCTTCGTCGAGATCCCAATCTTCAGAGTTGAGTTTAATTCTATCCAATAAATTCCTTTTGAATTCAATAGTCTTCATCATATAAGAGCCAGCACAAGAAGTATCGAGCATGGATTGATTATTACTAGAAAGCCGAGCATAAAAACTTTGAAGAATTATTTCTCTTGAGAGCTCATGATTGGGGCATGAATATAACATTGATTTAAGCCTCCCCCAAGCTTGAGCGATGGTTTCTCCTTCGCGTGGCCAAAAATTATATATATAATTGCGATCACGATGAACAAGATCCATAGGATAAAATTTCTGATGAAATTCCAATTTCAATCGTTTATAGTTCCATGATCTCGTATCATCACATAGCCTATACCATGTCGATGCATCTCCCTTCAAAGATAAAGGGAAGATCTTCCTCTTAACAACATCACCGGGTATACCTACAAGCTTAAATAATCCACAAACTTCATCCACATATATTAGCTGCTCATCAGGATGCTCTGTTCCATCTCCTACAAAAGGATTAGCTAGCAGTTTTTCAAACATACCCGAAGGAACTTCAAAGGGAACATTTTCATTTTCAGTAGGTTCAGTAGGTTGAGGAGCATCTCTTTGCTCTACTGGTCGGGGCGAAGATACCCCGAACAAGCCCCTCAGAGGATTACTTTCCATAGTAACAAGTGACAGTAAATTTCAGCACACTATATAAATTTTTCCTTACCAAATTCCACCTACCAAAGGAGCCAGAAAAGAGTCTTGATGACCCACAAGTATAGGGGATCTATCGTAGTCCTTTCGATAAGTAAGAGTGTCGAACCCAACGAGGAGCAGAAGGAAATGATAAGCGGTTTTCAGCAAGGTATTCTCTGCAAGTACTGAAATAAGAGGTAACAGATAGTTTTGTGATAGGATAATTTGTAACGAGCAACAAGTAACAAAAGTAAATAAAGTGCAGCAAGGTGGCCCAATCCTTTTTGTAGCAAAGGACAAGCCTGGACAAACTCTTATATAGAGAAAAGCGCTCCCGAGGACACATGGGAATTATCGTCAAGCTAGTTTTCATCACATTCATATGATTCGCGTTCGGTACTTTGATAATTTGATATGCGGGTGGACCGGTGCTTGGGTGTTGTTCTTACTTGAACAAGCATCCCACTTAAGATTAACCTCTATTGCAAGCATCCGCAACTAGAACAAAAGTATTAAGGTAAACCTAACCATAGCATGAAACATATGGATCCAAATCAGCCCCTTACGAAGCAACGCATAAACTAGGGTTTAAGCTTCTGTCACTCTAGCAACCCATCATCTACTTATTACTTCCCAATGCCTTCCTCTAGGCCCAAATAATGGTGAAGTGTTATGTAGTCGACGTTCACATAACCCCACTAGAGGATAGACAACATACATCTCATCAAAATATCGAACGAATACCAAATTCACATGACTACTAATAGCAAGACTTCTCCCATGTCCTCAGGAACAAACGTAACAACTCACAAAGCATATTCATGTTCATAATCAGAGGGGTATTAATATGCATATAGGAGCTGAACATATGATCTTCCACCAAATAAACCAACTAGCATCAACTACAAGGAGTAATCAACACTACTAGCAACCTACTAGTACCAATGCCGGACTTGGAGACAAGAATTGGATACAAGAGATGAACTAGGGTTTTGAGAGGAGATGGTGCTGGTGAAGATGTTGATGGAGCTTTCCCTCTCCCGATGAGAGGAGCGTTGGTGATGATGATGGTGATGATTTCCCCCTCCTGGAGGGAAGTGTCCCCGGCAGAACAGCTCTGCCGGAGCCCTAGATTGGTTCCGCCAAGGTTCCGCCTCATGGCGGCGGAGTCTCGTCCCGAAAGGTTGCTTATGATTTTTTCCTTGACGAAAGACTTCATATAGCAGAAGATGGCCACCGGAGAGCCAACAGGGGGCCCACGAGGTAGGGGGCGCGCCCTGGGGGGTAGGGCGTGCCCCCACCCTCGTGGCCAGGTGGGACCCCCTCTGACGTACTTCTTCCGCTCAATATTTTTTATTATTTCCAAAAATAAATTTCGTGGAGTTTCAGGACTTTTGGAGTTGTGCAGAATAGGTCTCTAATATTTGCTCCTTTTCCAGCCCAGAATTCCAGCTGTGTCACAGCCCTAGCTCGGCCTTGCTTGTCATTGCATCATCATCTTGCATCATGTTTAAATTCTTAGAAACTTGAAATGGGGACTGACCAAACCCTAGCACCAAATGAATTCAAATAGGCTCAAATAAAATCACTTCCAATAAACCCAAGTGACTTCAGGAAAAGTCCATCATTTTTTAAATTGGTGAAAACCTCTGACAAAATGTGGTGCATATTTTCCCTAGGTCATTTCAAGTTTTTGGATTAAATCATAAGTATTTGAATTGGAGCATTTAATGGCTATAAATATGTTAAATGCTTCAATAATTCTGAAAACATTTGAGGGCTGTTAGTAAACATTTTAAAAGTGCCCGCAAATTTTCTTAGGAGTTTTAAAAATGGTTTAGTATTATTACTAAATCAAAAACAGAAAAGCAGAATAGAAAAACTGAACCGAAACAAATAAGAGAAGGGAGAGGAAGTTACCTGGACCTACCTACTGTGCAGCCCACCTGGCCTGGCCCTGTGCCGGCCCAGCCCACCTCCTCCTCCCCTGTCGTCTTCCTCCCCCTGCCAGGAGGACGGCGCGTGCCCGACGCGCGCACGCACGCGCCCCGGCCACCTCCTGCTTCCTGCCGCTTCCCCCTCATCGCCCTGGGCCTCCCTCGCGACGCCACGCAGCCCCGACCGCTCTCTCCTCTCTCTCACTTTCCCCTCTGGCCCTCTCTCCCGCAAAAACAGAGCGCCACCGAGCGAGCTCGCCGACGCCGATCGCCGTACCCGCGGCCACCGCCACCACCTCGCCTCTCCGAACTGTCCAAGAGCTCCGCCTCATCTGCTTCCTCCTCCTCGACGATCCTCCCGGCCTCGGACGCGCTGCTTCATCGCCACCGTCGCCGTTTCCGTCACCGGCCACCGAGGCTCCTCGCCGGTCGATTCGCCGCCGTCTCCGCCTCCCCGAGCCCGCTGAGTCCTCCCTTGAGATCACTGTGAGCCCCTGAACTGTTTCCCCCTACTCCCGTGCTCGATTTCGAGCTCTAGCTAGACTAGCCACCGTGCCCGAAGCTCACCGCCGCCGTGGCTCCGGCGACCAAATGGCCCCGCGCGTACGTCCGTTGCACTCGCGACGTTCCGTAGAGCAACTCTAGCGCGATAGCCCGTTTGTTTGCAAGCCGCAGCGCTAACCGCGCACCCACCCGAACTCCGGCGGCCGCGAAAGAGCTCGCCGCCGTCGACTCCGGTCACCACAGGCCCAGCCACTACCACCATTCGACGCGCGCCTGCAAGAGCTCTCCAATGAGCCCAAGAACGGCCTCGTCCGTGCCCTGTGGGCGCTTTCCGAGCCGCGCCGCCGTCTCGGGCCTCGCCGGCGTCGAGTCGCCGGCGGGTTTGACCCCGTCTGACCAGAGGTTTGACCTCTCTCTCTCTCACTTACATGCGGGCCCCGCCCGACTAACTAAGTTAGTTAGGGCTAATCCTATTTAGGTTAGTTAGGTTAGCCGTTGACTAGTGGGCCCTGGCCCCTGCTAATTAGCTAAGTGTTAAATTAACTTAAGTTTAAACACACAGCCACTGACGTGTGGGTCCATGGACTAATTAGCTTAGATTAACTTTTAGTTAGTGCTAATTAACCCTCTTAGTTGACTGAGTCACTGACCAGTGGACCCCACTGGTCAGGTTTGACCTGACCGGGTTAGTTGACCTGCTGACGTCACACTGATGTCAGGCTGACGCAGTAAAGCATTATCTGGATTTAAGTTTATTCAGGAAATTCCAGAAAATAGTATAAACTTCTAAAAATCATATAAAATCAACCGTAGCTCAGAATGAAATAATTTATATATGAAAAATTATCAGAAAAATGCAATCTATCCATCTGTATCATTTTCATGCATGTCAAACCAAGTTATACCTGCTGTATAGGTGAAAACATGATAATGCACTATTTGAATTCATAGTTTGAATTTGAACCTTGAGTTCAAATCAACCCAAACCTTTCTGTTGCTAGTTGCATTAGGCCAAATCACGTCATACTGCCATGTCATAATCATGCATCATAATTGTTGCATTGCATTGATTGTGTTCTTCCTTGTTTGCCGGTGATTGTCCCCTCTCGATAGCCGTGATTCCGACGATGAGTTCGATGACACCGATGAAGAACTATAATATCTTCAGAAGTGCCAGGCAAGCAAAAACCCCTTGTTCATTCCGATACAATCCCACTCTCTCGCTCCTGCTCTCTTTTACTGCATTAGGACAACAACGATTCATCTGTTACTTGCTGCGGTAGCTGAACCCCTTTATCCTTTGCATGACCTGTCCTCTGTCCAGGAGTTGCAAGTAGTTTCTGGTGTTTGTAGTATGCTGGAGGCCATGGACAGCGCTGACCGAGGGGTGGGCTGTGATGCGGTAGGCACGTGGCACGGTGTACCGGGCGCCCGTTTGGTGTCTCGGGAACCGTGCACACATCGTTCGGGGCCGTATGTGGAAACCTCGGCCGGACTCCCTGCGGATGGAACCTGAATAGGCGATAAACCTGGACTAGAGACTTGAGTGTTTAGGTAGGCTGTGGCCGACACCCTCGCTGGGCTTCCGCTTGAAGGTTGCCGAGTACATGTCGTGTAAACGGCGGTAAGTGGTGAGAGCGTGTGTGTCGAAGTACACCCCTGCAGGGTTAACATTATCTATTCGAATAGCCGTGTCCGCGGAAATGGACTTCTGGGTTGCCTATAACAGTTCATAGGCAAGTGAAAGTGGATACTCTAAAATGCGCAAGATAAGCGTGAGTGCTATGGATGGCGTTCTCGTAGGGAGACGGGAGCGGATCCATAGTGGAGTATTGATATGGTGAATATGTGGACTCGTGTGCGCCACCTCAAAGAGTTACTTGCAGTCATAGTTTAGGATAGCCACCGAGTCAAAGCTGGCTTGCTGCAGTCAAACTCCACCACCCCCCCTTTGTTGATACCGATGCATATGTAGCTAGTTCTGATGTAAGTCTTGCTGGGTACATTTGTACTCACGTTTGCCTATTTTATGTTTTGCAGAGAGACGTCAGTCTCGCTAGTAGTTCCGTGTGGACTTCGACGTTTAGCTTGATACCTCAGCTACGATCTTGTGCCCTCGGCAGGATCTGGTAGATAGTCAGGCTTCTCAGCCTTTTTCTTTTGTAGATGTCTATACTCAGACATGTTAAGCTTCCGCATGTGCTTTGACTTGTATGCTCTGAATGTTGGGTCATGAGACCCATGTTTGTAATATCTGGCTCTTCGGAGCCTAATGAATAAATACTCTGAGTCGTAGAGTCTTGTTGTGATGCCATGTTGTATTTGCACATATCGAGCATATTGTGTGTATGATTGAAATGCTTGGTATGTGTGGGATCCGACAATCTAGTTGTCTATCCTTAGCAGCCTCTCTTATGGGGAAATGTAGTCTAGTGCCTCCTTGAGCCATAGTAGTCCGCTACAGCCCGATTCACCGGAGTCCTGCTAGCCCAGCACTACTGCTCTGGACACTTGACTGGCCGGCATGTGTTTCATATCGTTCCTGTGTCTGTCCCTTCGGGGAAATGTCACGCGGTGACATCCGGAGTCCTGCCTAGCCTGCTACAGCCCGGATTCCCGGAGTCCTGTTAGCCCAGTACTACAGCCCGGATTCGCACGCTGCTGACCGACACGTTCAATGTTGGTTCATGTATGCCTGTCCCCGTACGTTAGTGCTTCTTTGGGTTCACGACTAGCCATGTCGGCCCGGGTTCTCTGTCATATGGATGCTAGCGACATTGTCATATACGTGAGCCAAAAGGCGCAAACGGTTCCGGGCCGTGGTAAGGCGACACCCGTGGGAGTACCGTGCGTGAGGCCGTAAAGTGATATGAGGTGTTACAGGCTAGATCGGTGTGACTTGGAATTGGGGTCCCGACAGCGTTGGTATCAGAGCCTGACTGCCTGTAGAATTACCAAGCCAAACTAGTCGAAGTTGAGTCTAGAAATGCTTTAGTTATATAAGGGAATTGATTGTGGAAGGGAACGTAAGGCTCTTTTACTCCTTTACCTTATGCCCTTCTGATCTGAGTCACCCTCTTCTCTTCTACGGGGATTAAGAACTAGGCTTCTCATCTTTCTATCAGGATCACGTGTTACTAATCCGTAGACTCGTAGGATTGTTGGTCTCAAGCCTTAGTTCAGTTTCTACCACTACAGTGTGTTGTTAGTTGGACTTGGAACCTTGATATTGTGCTTCTAAGTGGTTATGCCACCATTTTTGCAGGATGTCTCAAATCCTTTGAGCATTTACAGCCGTTATGCTGTCCGAGTCATCCCAGGTTTCTAAACAGTCTGAAGCATTTGCAAATTCCTTCTTTCCGTTTGCGATGTTCCTTGGGCCAGATTAATCACACTAACCAGTGTGTTGAGGTACTCCGTTACCTCGTCACATATGTTGGAGCTATTATTATGACCCCAGTCATCTTAGAGAACCACTTAGTAATCTAGTAATGCTTTGCATTCCCAGTGTGCGGATTCTGGCCATTATTCTCGAAAGCATCCCGTGATGCCATTTAGTTAGTAGGCATTCTATTTCTGGGTTCTTGAACCCAAGATTCACTCCACTTACCTCCTGTTGATAGTGTTTGCTCGTTCCTTTAGGTTATTAGTAACCTTTGCATTAGTCCTCGAGGTCCGTGGTATTTCATTCTTCCAATACCATGAACCATCATGGCAGAAGTTCTTTTAACCAAAAGATCACAACCAGGGCGCTCTTGAGGAGTACTCCATTCATATTGTGACTCTGCCAGTCCTTCCTCCTCTGCATGGGTTATCCGGAAGAGATATGATGAATTTGTTCGACATACTAATCCATGCATCCACAACTCAGAAAAATATATGTACCTTTGGGTTGTCCCTCTTTAGTTATTTTCTGGCCCTCGTCTATCAAATGATAGTCAGGAGTAATTGTGCATTGTGTTCTCGATGCCTACTATTCTTGTGGTCTGTCAAGCCATTCTAATCCAGAATGACTAGGAGAAACAAACTCCAGTACCTCGTCCCTCTCTGGGATTGGGTCAAAGTAGTTGTACTCCGCAGATCAAATGCCTAACGAGCTTTTGATTCTGTTCTACCCTGAAGTATTACCCCCTTTATGTCAGAATTGTCATGAGAATTGCACCATCTCTCACGAATTCTTAACGTAGTGATACTTTTCGCCATCATCATTCGTTCCTCGGTTCCGTGTTGTTGCAACCAGAATACCGACAAGTGAACCGTGATGTGTGAAGTCAATACTCCTAGCAACCCCATTGCTTGGTGGTTAATGGACGATAACCTCATTCTTGGTGTGTTGATTATGGAATCATCATTCTAAGATTTATCGTGCGACCTAGTCCATTTTCCCTGGTGCACTCCTCGATCAACGAGTTAGGATTGTATCAATTCCTCGCTCTTTTTGATCACATCGTCTTGCCCTGAAAAGCAAGTTTGTTCTCGAGCTTAGTAACATATCGGTGGTTCGTGATTTCTCGAATATCTTCTCGGAAGTGTTACCAGGTTGACACCTGACCGCTATGTTGAGCTCGTGATCAAATGGTTTTCCTATAAACCACTCTTTCTCCAAGAATCTGTGTTGGATACCTTGAGCTAGTTGGTTAAGCTAAACAACAACTTGGAGAGTTGGAAGATAAAAGCTTGCCTGACTTAGTTCTCTCCAAAGGATATCTCTTGTGTGTGTGTTTGTTGTAGAAAGATGATTTCTTCATCGATTGGTCCTCGTGATCAATTAATGGACCTATCATCTTAACCAAACTTTGATTTGAGTATGGGCTATTATCAATCAAATCAGAACCAACGATGATCATAATGTTGTCTTACTCGTGGTTGATCCCTCGAGCATGCACCATTATATCTTTTGGGTCTGACCAATGCTATCACTTGTTCACATAATTATGGAATTCCATCTCCATGGAAACCTGGATGAATTGTTGTTG